>NC_042630.1:58913553-58928408 GCF_901001135.1 Rhinatrema bivittatum | reverse complement strand
GGTCCCCATTGTGATAGTTCCAGCATTGCCCAGTTAAACTGTGGCATGTGGTCCTGAAGCCAGGGTAGACCGAGCACCACTGGGTGCATGACTTTCTCAAGTACAAGGAAAGAGATGTTCTCTGAGTAAAGAGCTCCGGTGCACAGGCCTATGGCCTGTATGGTAAGCGAAACTTCTCCTGAAAGTGGCTCTCTGTGTATAGAAGATAGCAGCAATAGTGTGGCCATGGGCATAGTAGGAATATTCAGATGTTCCACCAGACATTTTAAAATAAAATTCCCTTCGGCCCGAGTCCACGAGGGCGAGTGTCTGAAATTCAAGGCTTCCACAGATAAGTGAGACAGGAAGTGATAGTGGAGGAGTGGGTGTGTAGTTAGACCTAGGAATAGTCCTCCCACAGATCCTAGGTCTGCATGTTTCCCGGACAGATGGGACAGGTCTGGACAGCATGGCTGATTGACCACAGTACATGCATAATCCCATGAGTTTGCGCAAATGTTTCTCTTTTGAGGTTAAATGGCTGTGGCCTAGTTGCGTAGGCTCATCCTCTTCACTGGGTAAGGATTGTGGAGTAGGTGCTACATGCAAGGGCTTAGGATGGTTACCTCTATGGGAGGCCCACCTAGTAACTCGAGGTGAGATTTAGGTATTAGGGTAGGGGGTTAGGGGCCACTTTGACATTCAAAGTGAGACGTACGAACATAACAGTGCTCTCTTGTGAAGATTTGATGACCTACGGAGTGAGGAAACTCACTCAATGATGAGATTTGTGCAATGTTCTCTCAATCTAGCTTGATGTGAGATTTGTGCAATGTTATCTCAACCTAGCTTGATGTTACCCAGGTAGAGAGTCCATCAAGCTAGATTGAGAGAACATTGCACAAATCTCATCATTGAGTGAGTTTCCTCACTCCGTAGGTCATAAAATCTTCACAAGAGAGCACTGTTCTGTTCGTACGTCTCACTTTGAATGTCAAAGTGGCCCCAAACCCCTTACCCTAATACCTAAACCTCCCCTCGAGTTACTAGGTGGCCATCCCATAGAGATATAAATACCTATCTAGGGTGAGGGCATAATGCCTTCTCTCTCTCTCTCGCTCTCTCTCCCTCCCTTCCCCTACTTATCTCAAGATGTGAAAAAGTTATCACAATTTGCAGTAACTCAGGTATTAGCATAAAATGCCTATTACCATAAAACATGCCCCTTTTTCTATAGCATGCGATATTTATGCATTTTGAGAAATCCAGGCCTTAGGAGGGTCATTTTCTAAAGCTAGCACATGCGAAAAGTCCCTTTTCACGTGCAATAGCTAAAAGGGGCAGAGTCGGGGCAGCATCTGCCCTGGAAGAGGAGGAGTCAGGGCAGACACCACGAAGACAGTGTGGACGGCGAAAAGGTAATGTGCCTTTTCACTTCCAATTTTGTGCCCAATAGCACCACCTTTTACGATGGCGCTATTGGGTGCGAAAGCAGCAGGGATCGCACAGTGGAGGTGCGATCGCTGCCGGCTATCGCAGGCCCGCCCCCCACTTCACCCCGCTGCACCCCTGTACCATGTGATTCATGACGCCGCGGTATGTTAGAAAATCTTGGCCTTAGTGTTTATTGAGTATTGTATGGTTGTAGTGTCACTCCTAACAAGCTGGTGTTATTGGAATGAATGTTGTTGAATATTATCATTAATACTTTAGAGTAGATACTAGTTATAGTGGTTTTAAGTGGCATGCTGGAAGACCTAGTAGTAAGGAGTTATGCTAGTCTAGGTTTGAGAAGATTTGAGCTTGCAATACAGTTCAGAAGTTCTCAAAAGTTAATAATGATTTCGACCGATGGAGTATACACAACTTGGCATAACCTGTCTTGATTAATTTACTGATGTGCATTTTCATTGTAAGGTTCTCATCTAGCTGTACACCTAAATCCCATACTTGGTTTGACGGATTAATTTGAAAATTATCCAAGTTAATGGCAGGTGGTTTCACTATGGCTGAATTTCTACTCAGTCAAATTATTTCAGTCTTTTTACAGTTTAAAGTTAGTTTAAGTTGCAAAAGTTCTTTTTGTATTGATTTCATATAGGTAGAGAGTATGAAAGTTGTATTTTCAAATGATTTGCAGAGTGTGGGATGTAAAACTATATATTAGGGGTTTGCATTCGTTTTCGCCGTATTGGCGATCCGCAACATATATTGCACTATCCGTAGTATTCGTGGGGAAGCGAAACGTATCGCGATTCCCCACGAATACACAAATCTTCGCCGAATTATACGGCCACCTAAATAAAAATTTAAACAAACCCCCCACCCTCCTGCACTCATACCCTCCTGCACTCATACCCTCGGTGCTGGTTTCATCATGGCGCTGATAGCCTTTGTCACAGGGGCTACCAGTGCCATTGGTCAGCCCCTGTCACATGGTAGGAGCACAAGATGGTGCCGATGGCCATGTGACAGGGGATGACCAATGGCACCGGTAGCCCCTGTGACATAATATGGGCAAGGCTATCGGCGCCATTTTGAGTACTGGCATCGGACGGCCGGAGTGCAGGAGGTCACTCCGGGACCCCTGTTGGACCCCCAGGGACTTTTGGCCAGCTTGCGGGGGGCCTCCTGACCCCCACAAGACTTGCCAAAAGTGCAGTGGGGGTCCGGGAGCGACCTCCTGCACGCCGGCTGTCTGATGCCAGTACTCAAAATGGTGCCGATCGCCTTTGCTCTAACTATCTCACAGGTACCGACGGTCTGCCCCTGTCACATAGTGAGGGCAAAGGCGATCTGCTGCCAGTATTCAAAATGGCACCAATCGCCTTTGCCCTCACTATGTCACAGGGGCCGACCATCAGTACCTGTGACATAGTGAGGGCAAAGGCGATCGGCGCCATTTTGAGTACTGGCATTGGACGGACGGTGTGCAGGTCGCTCCCGGACCCCCGCTGGACTTTTGGCAAGTCTTGTGGGGGTCAGGAGCCCCCCCCAAGCTGGCCAAAAGTCCCTGGGGGTCCAGGAGCAACCTCCTGCCCTCCGGCCGGCCGATGCCAGTACTCAAAATGGTGCCGATAGCCTTTGCCCATACTATGTCACAGGGGCTACCGGTGCCATTGGTCAGCCCCTGTCACATGGTAGGAGCACAAGATGGCACCGATGACCATGTGACAGGGGCTGACCAATGGCACCGGTAGCACCTGTGACAAAGGCTATCGGCGCCATGATGAAACCGGCACCGAGGGGTGAGTGCAGGGGATGGCTCCTGGACCCCCCGCTGGACCACCATGGAGTTTTGGTAAGTCATGGGGGGGTCAGGAGGGTGGGGGGGTTGTAGTTAATTTTAATTTTAGCTGGGGCACGAATAGAAATCGCCATATTAACACATTGGGGTGCCATATGGCCGAATGCAACGTATCTGTTTCCCGACGAATCTGAATCACGAATACAACGTATGGCGTCCCTCTGCACATCCCTACTATAATTGTCAGCATACAAGAAGAAACTTATTCCTAGATTCATCAGTAATTATCATAGAGGGAGCATGTATATATGAATAGTGCTGCTGAGAGTGTTGAGCCCAGATTGGTTTGGAATGCTCTGTTAGATAAAAATGAAGAAAACCATCTGAGAACCCTTTCGTTGATCCCAATGTTTTCATCTGATGGCATAAGAAATTATGACTTCTTCCAAAAAGGAAACCCAAAAATAACAATCTTTAACATTGAAAAGCAACTCACAATATTTTTATGAATGTTTCTTTCATATTCTTATAGCCGCATCATCAAGCCTGATGACGTGCTTACCTGGTTTTCAAACGGAGGACGTCCAATCTTTTAGTCATTTGCGGTCAATGACATAAGAATAAGTCTTCAACAGCACGATGATATTGTTTTCATAAAAAGCTTTAAAGAAGGGTCAAACTTAATTTCAACCTATTCAGCTCGACAAATGGCCACTGTTTCGCAGAACACTGCTTCATCAGGAGCTGACAATATTAGTTATTCTGTTAGGTAGTTGAATCAACGCTTCATTCTAACTCTGTTCATATTCCTTTCATCAGGACAAGCATTGTCTCAAATGCTTTGAACAATGTGAAACAGACTGCAAATGATTAAAAGACTGGACGGCCTCCATTTGAAAACCAAGTAGGCACGTCATCAGGTTTGATGATGGGGCTATAAGAATATGAAAGGAACATTCATAAAAACATTAGGCCAGATTTTAATACCTACGCGCGGACGCACGTATGTTATAAAATCTTGGGTCAGCGTGTGCAAGGAGGTGCACACTTGTGCAACTTTCGCACGCTAAGCTCTAGGGGAGTCCCGATGGCTTTTGCTGTTCCCTCCGAGGCCACTCCAAAATCGGAGCAGCCTCAGAGGAAACTTTCCTTCCGCCCGCCCCCCACCTTCCCCTCCCTTCCCCTACCTAACCTGCCCCCAGCACTACCTAAAACCCCCAATAACCTTTGCTCCAAAGTTGCGCCTGCCTCTGGGTAGGCGTAGGTTGCATGCGCCGGCCGAGTGCTGGTGCATGATCCCCTGGCACGGCCACTGTGCTGGAGGCCTCGGCCCCGCCCCGGACCACCTCACCCTGCCCACTCCCCACCCCTTTTTTCAAGCCCCGGGACATACGCGTGTTCCAGGGCTTGCGCATGTCACTGGGCCTCTGCAAAATAGGCTCAGTACATGCAGGAGTGGGTACGTGCGTAACCCTTTTAAAATCCACCCCATTGTGAGTGGCTTTTCAATGTTAAAAATTGTTATTTTGGGGTTTCCTTTTTGGAAGAAGTTATTCTTGAGTGGGAATCAAGATTTCTTCTTCTCTTCTCATTTTGTCATAAGAAATTATGATCCACGGTGTCAAAGGCAGCCATGAAGTCAATTAGCACAAGACACTAAGATTCATATAAGTCAAGCGCTCATAAAACCGAGTCCATTAATGAGAGAAGTAAAGTCTCAGTGGATTACAAACTGGTCAAAAGACAGAAAACAGAGAGTAGGATTAAATGGTCAATTTTATCAGTGGATAAGGGTCAACAGTGGAGTGCATCAGGGATCTGTACTTGGACCGATGCTTTTCACTATATTTATAAATAATCTGGAAAAGAATATGAATGAGGTAATCAATTTGCAGATGATACAAAATTATTCAGAGTAGTTCAATCACAAGTAGATTGTAATAAATTGATGGAGGACCTTGAGAGACTTGAAGATTAGGCATATTCTGGCAGATGAAATTTAATGTGGACAAGTGCAAGGTGCTGCACATATGGAAAAAATAACCCTTGCTGTAGTTACATGATGTTAGGTTCCATATTAGGAGTTACCACCCAATAAAAAGATTAGGCATCATACAGGATAACACATTGAAATCATCAGCTAAGTGTTCTGTGGCAGTCAAAAAAGCAAACAGAATCTTAGGAATTATTAGGAAGGGAATGCTGAATACAATGGAAAATGTCAAACTGCCTCTGTATCGCTCCATGGAGACACCACACCTTGAGTACTGTGCACCTTTCTGGTCACTGGAGAAGGTACAGTGAAGGGTAACAAATGGATAAAGGAGATGGAACAGCTCTCCTAAGAGGAAAGGCTAATGAGGTTCAGCTTGGTGAAGAGGTTCAGCTTGGTGAACCTGAGGTGAGATATGATAGAGGTCTTTAAAATCACGTGAGGTATAGAACAGGTAGTTGTGAATCAGTTATTTACTCTTTTGGATAACAGAAGGACTAGGGGGCACTCCATGAAATTAATAAGTAGCACATTGAAAACTAATCAGAGTTAATTCTTTTTCACTCAACACACAATCAATCTCTGGAATTTGTTGCCAGAGGATGTGCTTAGTGAAGTTAGTATAACTGGGTTTGGAAGAGAGGTCTATTGTCTGCTATTGACTGGGTTGACTTGAGGAATAGCCACTAGGGATGTGAATCATTTTAGGACGATTAAAATTATCGTCCGATAATTTTAATATCGTCTTAAACCGTTATGGAACACAATACAATAGAGATTCTAACGATTTATCGTTATAAATCGTTAGAATCGTGAGCCGGCACGCTAAAACCCACCCCCGACCCTTTAAATTAAATCCCCACCCTCCCGAACCCCCCCCCCCCAAATTACTTAAATTACCTGGGGGTCCGGAACGGCAGCGGTCCGGAACGGGCTCCTGCTACTGAATCTTGTTGTCTTCGGCCGGCGCCATTTTCCAAAATGGCGCCGAAAAATGGCGGCGGCCATAGACCAACAGGATTCGACGGCAGGAGGTCCTTCCGGACCCCTGGACTTTTGGCAAGTCTTGTGGGGGTCAGGAGGCCCCCCCCCAAGCTGGCCAAAAGTTCCTGGAGGTCCAGCGGGGGTCAGGGAGCGATTTCCCGCCGCAAATCGTTTTCCGTACGGAAAATGGCGCCGGCAGGAGATCGACTGCAGGAGGTCGTTCAGCGAGGGTTCCGGCGCCTCGCTGAACGACCTCCTGCAGTCGATCTCCTGCCGGCGCCATTTTCCGTACGGAAAACGATTCGCGGCGGGAAATCGCTCCCTGACCCCCGTGGACCTCCAGGAACTTTTGGCCAGCTTGGGGGGGGCCTCCTGACCCCCACAAGACTTGCCAAAAGTCCAGGGGGTCCGGAAGGACCTCCTGGCGTCGAATCCTGTTGGTCTATGGCCGCCGCCATTTTTCGGTGCCATTTTGGAAAATGGCGCCGGCCGAAGACAACAAGATTCAGTAGCAGGAGCCCGTTCCGGACCGCTGCCGTTCCGGACCGCCGCTGGACCACCAGGTAATTTAAGTCATTTGGGGGGGGGTTCGGGAGGGTGGGGGATTTAATTTAAAGGGTCGGGGGTGGGTTTTAGCGGGTTTTAACGATATACAATATTTTACCCCCCCAACGGCAACAATACGATTCCCCCCCTCCCAGCCGAAATCGATCGTTAAGACGATCGAGGACACGATTCACATCTCTAATAGCCACTGCTATTGCTAGCAGCAGTAACATGGGACCTACTTAGTGTTTGGGTATTTGCCAGATACTTTGTAGCCTGGATTGGCCACTGTTGGAAACAGGATGCTGGGCTTGATGGATCCTTGGTAAGACCCAGTATGGCAATTTATGTTCTTATGAGTGATATTTATTAAATCCAAATTGATTTGGGGAAAGAATATTTTGATATTCCTGCTAATTTACGTGCTGGGATAACACTGCTTTTTCAAGAACTTTTGCTAGAAATGATGAGTTGGATATTGAACACTAGATCTCCAGATCATCATTTCTACCAGTCTTATTTTTTACCATAGCTTGTTGTAACCCATTTGGAACAGTTCCATCAGAGAGATACAGGTTAAATATTGTTGTGATTGTCTAAGTGACTTTTTCAAGGAACTGGCTGGAATTCTGTCATGTGTGTGAATGGCAGGTTTACTTTTAGTAATGACTGACTAATTTCTAGTTTTGATACTCTGTCAAATGTGCACCATTTAACCATACCATTCAAATCTTCAAATGATTTTGTGGAGAAGAAATAGGGAAATTAGTTTTTAACTTATTGATTTTGTCTGAATGCGGTGGCATATTCATTGCAAGTGGCCTTTGTGAAGTTACAATTTCTCAAGATGGAAGATGTAGGGTCTTTAATTAAATGTTTAACAACCTTAAAGAGCAGTATAGAATAGGGACGTGCAATCGTTTAGGATGAATTAGCCAATTTCAAAGAAATTGCCTAATACGTCCTGGTTCGAGGAACCCGAAAACCAAACCAAATTTTCTTGAAATTTTGGGAAAATTCAGTTTTTGGGTTAGCGTGCACTGTGTGCCCCCCCCCCCCCCCCCCCCACACACACACACATGATAAGAAAACCACACGAAACTTTGTGGGGTTTTCCTATCATTTTCGGGGACCCCTGATACATGACAAATTAGGAAATATCGTATAATGTTTTAATTTGTCAAAAAACAATGCACATCACAAGTAAACATGAAGTAGGAAGAGAGTGAGGGACAGTTGTTGCTTATCATGGGAAGACCAGGTTTATAATCCTTTTCTTCTTTATTGGGGTACTCCTTAGGTCTCTATTTAAACCCCATCCAAGATAGTCTCAATGGAGCAAATTTGATTCATGGTTGCAGTAGTTCAATCCAGGCTGCCCTACGTTATACAGCATTTTGTGTCACACTAAGGGGTGCACAAAGGGGCAAGCATATTTGTTGTCCTCCATCATGTGCATTCCAATGGCATGAACCCCATAGTGCAAGCGCCTTTGGCATCTCCTCCATGCTGTTCTGCTTGCTGGTGGGTGGGCAGTGGATGGTCCTACTGACATGGCACCCATGACTCTCTCCTTCCTTTCTCTTACTGGGGGAGGGGAGTATCTTGACCATGTTCTCTGTGCTTCCTGGTGCAGGTGGATGTACCTGGTCAGCAGTCATGCAGGCCACGTGTCCTCTTTTACTGGTCAGGATTCAAAGGTTAAGTGAACGGGGAGAAACTGACAAAGCTGACAACCTGTAAACTTGTAAAGTCCTTTATTCAAATGCTTTACAAAGATTTCTGAATCAAATAGTTATTTATAACTTTATTGATTATCTTTATCCTTTTGGACTCTTTTGGGGATTTAATGCTCTTTGACTACAACCTTTATTTTATAGGTATGTGCACGCTATACCGTACAAATTATATCGCAATGACAAAGAGGAGCAGTCGGGAGGAGGAGTGGTGCTTTATGTCTGGGATGGCATAGAGTCTAACAGGATAAACATCCTGCATGAGACTAAATACAAAATTGAATCTTTATGGGTAGAAATCCCTTCTGTGTCAGGGAAGACTACAGTGATAGGGGTATACTACCGTCCACCTGGTCAAGATGGTGAGATGGACAGTGAAATGCTAAGAGAAATTAGGGAAGCTAACCAAATTGGTAGTGCAGTAATAATGGGAGACTTCAATTACCCCAATATAGACTGGGTAAATGTATCATCGGGTCACGCTAGAGAGATAACGTTCCTGGATGGAATAAATGATAGCTTTATGGAGCAATTGGTTCAGGAACCGATGAGAGAGGGAGCAATTTTAGATCTAATTCTCAGTGGAGCACAGGACTTGGTGAGAGAGGTAACGGTGGTGGGGCCGCTTGGCAATAGTGATCATAATATGATCAAATTTGATTTAATGACTGGAAAAGGAACAGTGTGCAAATCCAAGGCTCTCGTGCTAAACTTTCAAAGGGAAACTTTGATAAAATGAGAAAATTGTTAGAAAAAAACTGAAAGGAGCAGCTACAAAAGTAAAAAATGTCCAAGAGGCGTGGTCATTGTTAAAAAATACCATTCTAGAAGCACAGTACAGATGTATTCCACACATTAAGAAAGGTGGAAAGAAGGCAAAACGATTACCGGCATGGTTAAAAGGGGAGGTGAAAGAAGCTATTTTAGCCAAAAGATCTTCGTTCAAAAATTGGAAGAAGGATCCAACAGAAGAAAATATGATAAGCATAAACATTGGCAAGTTAAATGTAAGACATTGATAAGACAGGCTAAGAGAAAATTTGAAGAGAAGTTGGCTGTAGAGGCAAAAACTCACAGTAAAACTTTTTTTTTTTTTTTTAAATTATTTATGAATTTAAGTTTACATTTCAAACTGTTCATATTCGTATTCAATATACATTGAATTCTTAAGGATCAGAAAATAAGCAAATCTCATCATTTTAAACCATAACACTTTCCCATTTATATTTAAATTAAATTGCTCTATTTACCTGATTCTATATTACTAAACAGGTGAGGAGCCTATAGAGCATTATTCTAACATAATTCTAACAAAACAAGACAAAATTATTACAGATTATTCATTCATTACATTCCCAACGTTTAGGGCAAGGTCTGAAATTTCTGAGGTTTCTGCCCCCCCTCTCTGGTTCCTGTACTCCCCCAAGTATCTCTCCAAATCAATTGGATCAAAATATACAAATTTTGTACCGTTCACATACATAATACATTTACTGGAAATCTTATAAAAATACGAATTCCATATGTTCTAGCCTCATTCGCTAAACTAATAAATTTTTTCTCTTTAATTGAGTTTCTTTTGACACATCAGGGTATACCCTTACTTTCTGACCCAGATAGAGAGAGGTTCTTTTTTGCATAAATAACTTTAAGACCTTATCCCTTTCCAAGGAATGGGCAAATTTAACCATTAACGTGCCTCGTTTCTCAATCTGGGCAGAATATGAGGTTTCTAATAAATCTGTCACATTTAAAGTATTCTCTTGTGGAGGTAATTCTACGTTTACATTTAAATTTCTTTCTTCCAAAAAATAAGCATTTATGATTAAAGGAGATTATCAGTTGTCAATAACAAAATACCTTTAAAATAATCTTTAAGCTGTTCTATAGCTGAGGTCATTATACATTTAGGAAAATTTACAAATCTTAAATTGCAATATCTAATTGCATTTTCCAAATTTTCCATTTTTTTGTTAAGATATTTTCTCCCTTTATTATTGATGTTTGTACTTCTTTCATTATCGTTAGTTCTTCTTTTACCTTCCCTAAGGAAACTTCATTATTCGTCACTAAAGGGTTTAAGTTTAGCAATGTGGACTGCATATCTTTTATATTAATATTTAAATTTGCAATATTATTCTGCAATGATACTATGGCGGACCACAGCATCTCTAAAGAAACATGCTTAACACCCCCCAGTTTAGAATTAGATGCAAAGGGCGCATTTACTACATTTAAGAGATCTTGTCCAAGAACAGTCCCAGAAGAGGGGGTAATCATACTCCCTTCAGATACCATAGCTTGACCACAGGTGTTTTCAATATTCCGCATCTCTGTTGGAATAGAGGAAGACAGACTTCTTCCTTTTTGTTCTTCCGGTATTATCATCCTTTCACCAGAATCTTCCTCAAACGGGCTCAAACCCTTAGTCAAATTTGAAACTATAGGTGAGCCTAGCAGTCTGGTGGCAAAATTAGACATTGGTGGTGCAGGTGTAATTGGGACCCCAGGACTCAGACTAACCTCTCCCGATAGTGGTGATACATGCTCCGTGTCCTCCACTATAATGGGACTCTCTGGGGTACTATGTTCTGTAATTGAGTAGATACCTTCTAATGTCGTTTGAACAAGGTTAGGTCTGGCTGGGGTTGAGGCATCCTGCCTTACCTTTCCTTTTCTTTTTGTATGCGGCTATTTGAATAACTTTAAACATTAAACAAGATTAGGGTATCTACTCACTCTTCTGTCGTACATAAACTGTTTGGTTTGGAGAAGGGGGGTAAGATGTAAACTTCGGGACCAGGAAACGTGGCAGCCTTCCTGCCTTCGCCGGCCTAAGCCGGTCCAAGCCGCGCGCCCCTTCGGAGCGCGCGGCTTAGGCAGCGCGCCGACAGCGGCTGCGCGCCGTCTGCTACTCCTTTATAGTAGCAGACGCCCTGCACTGACGTCACTCGTTGGCCTTGTTATGAGTCCTGCCGCTTCAATCCAGCACGGGTAAGCGGGTTTTGATGCTCCGGGTCTCAAACAGATGAATAATAGGTCTCAAAGTGCGGCGACAGGTCCCGGTTGCCCCCTCTCTCGACAACCACCGGCTCCCAGGTAAGGAACTTCTGCTACTTCCTTTATAGTAGCAGACGCCCTGCACTGACGTCACTCGTTGGCCTCGTTGTGAGTCCTGCCACTTCAATCCAGCACCGGGTAAGCGGGTTTCGATGTTCCGGGTCTCAAACAGATGAATAATAGGTCTCAAAGTGCGGCAACAGGTCCCGGTTGCCCCCTCTCTCGACAACCACCGGCTCCCAGGTAAGGAACTTCTGCTACTTCCTTTATAGTAGCAGACGCCCTGCACTGACGTCACTCGTTGGCCTCGTTGTGAGTCCTGCCACTTCAATCCAGCACCGGTAAGCGGGTTTTGATGTTCCGGGTCTCAAACAGATGAATAATAGGTCTCAAAGTGTGACGACAGGTCCCGGTTGCCCCCTCTCTCGACAACCACCGGCTCCCAGGTAAGGAACTTCTGCTACTTCCTTTATAGCAGCAGACGCCCTGCACCGACGTCACTCGTTGGCCTCGTTGTGAGTCCTGCTGCTTCAATCCAGCACCGGGTAAGCGGGTTTCGATGTTCCGGGTCTCAAACAGATGAATAATAGGTCTCAAAGTGCGGCGACAGGTCCCGGTTGCCCCCTCTCTCGACAACCACCGGCTCCCCAGTAAAAACTTTTTTAAATATATCCGAAGCAGAAAGCCTGTGAGGGAGTCAGTTGGACCGTTAGATGATCGAGGGGTTAAAGGGGCACTTAGAGAAGATAAGGCCATCGCGGAAAGATTAAATGATTTCTTTGCTTCGGTGTTTAGTGAAGAGGATGTTGGGGAGGTACCCGTAATGGAGAAGGTTTTCATGGGTAATGATTCAGATGGACTGAATCAAATCACGGTGAACCTAGAAGATGTGGAAGGCCTGATTGACAAACTGAAGAGTAGTAAATCACCTGGACCGGATGGTATACACCCCAGAGTTCTGAAGGAACTAAAAAATGAAATTTCAGACCTATTAGTAAAAATTTGTAACTTATCATTAAAATCATCCATTGTACCTGAAGACTGGAGGATAGCAAATGTAACCCCAATATTTAAAAAGGGCTCCAGGGGCGATCCGGGAAACTACAGACCGGTTAGCCTGACTTCAGTGCCAGGAAAAATAGTGGAAAGTGTTCTAAACATCAAAATCACAGAACATATAGAAAGACATGGTTTAATGGAACAAAGTCAGCATGGCTTTACCCAGGGCAAGTCTTGCCTCACAAATCTGCTTCACTTTTTTGAAGGAGTTAATAAACATGTGGATAAAGGTGAACCGGTAGATATAGTATACTTGGATTTTCAGAAGGCGTTTGACAAAGTTCCTCATGAGAGGCTTCTAGGAAAAGTAAAAAGTCATGGGATAGGTGGCGATGTCCTTTCGTGGATTGCAAACTGGCTAAAAGACAGGAAACAGAGAGTAGGATTGAATGGGCAATTTTCTCAGTGGAAGAGAGTGGACAGTGGAGTGCCTCAGGGATCTGTATTGGGACCCTTACTGTTCAATATATTATAAATGATCTGGAAAGAAATACGACGAGTGAGTAATCAAATTTGCAGATGACACAAAATTGTTCAGAGTAGTTAAATCACAAGCAGATTGTGATAAATTGCAGGAAGACCTTGTGAGACTGGAAAATTGGGCATCCAAATGGCAGATGAAATTTAATGTGGATAAGTGCAAGGGTGATGCATATAGGGAAAATAACCCATGCTATAATTACACAATGTTGGGTTCCATATTAGGTGCTAAAACCCAAGAAAGAGATCTAGGGGTCATAGTGGATAACACATTGAAATCGTCGGAGCAGTGTGCTGCGGCAGTCAAAAAAGCAAACAGAATGTTGGGAATTATTAGAAAAGGAAGAATGAATAAAACGGAAAATGTCATAATGCCTCTGTATCGCTCCATGGTGAGACCGCACCTTGAATACTGTGTACAATTCTGGTCGCCGCATCTCAAAAAAGATATAATTGCGATGGAGAAGGTACAGAGAAGGGCTACCAAAATGATAAGGGGAATGGAACAACTCCCCTATGAGGAAAGACTAAAGAGGTTAGGACTTTTCAGTTTGGAGAAGAGACGACTGAGGGGGGATATGATAGAGGTGTTTAAAATCATGAGAGGTCTAGAACGGGTAGATGTGAATCGGTTATTTACTCTTTCGGATAGTAGAAAGACTAGGGGGCACTCCATGAAGTTAGCATTGGGCACATTTAAAACTAATCGGAGAAAGTTCTTTTTTAGTCAACGCACAATTAAACTCTGGAATTTATTGCCAGAGAATGTGGTTCGTGCAGTTAGTATAGCTGTGTTTAAAAAAGGATTGGATAAGTTCTTGGAGGAGAAGTCCATTACCTGCTATTAAGTTCACTTAGAGAATAGCCACTGCCATTAACAATGGTTACATGGAATAGACTTAGTTTTTGGGTACTTGCCAGGTTCTTATGGCCTGGATTGGCCACTGTTGGAAACAGGATGCTGGGCTTGATGGACCCTTGGTCTGACCCAGTATGGTATTTTCTTATGTTCTTATGTGCAATCTGCAATGGATAGGTCCTATTCGTTGCATTTGTGGGTTTGTGAAATGCATGGCGAACCCCCCAGAATGCAACGTATCATTACCAAATTTACCCCCACCCTCCTGACCCCCCAAGACTTGCCAAAGTCCCTGGTGGTCCAGCGGGGGTCCGGGAGCGATCTCCTGCATTTGGGCCGTCGGCTGCCAGTATTCAAAATGGCGTCGATAGCCTTTGACCTTACTATGTCACACAGTCTATCGGTGCCATTGGTCGGCCCCTGTCACATGGTAGGTGCAATGGATGGCCCACGATGGTGCCGGCCATCCATTGCTCCTACCATGTGACAGGGGCCGACCTGTCCAAACCTTCTCCAAACTGAACAGCAAACTGAAAGGCTAACTTCTTTAGCCTTTCCTTATAGGGCAGCCATTACATGCCCCTTATCATTATGGTCATCTTTTCTGCACTTTACCTATTGCAACTAACCGTTTTTGAGATGTGGCAACCAGAACTGCACACATTATTCAGGATGTGTTCTCACCATGGAGCAATACAGAGGCATTATGACATCCATCCTTTTATTAGCCATTCACTTCTAATAATTCCTAACATTCTGTATGCTTTATGATCACCACAGCACACAGCACTGACAATTTCAATGTATTATCCATCATCATGCCTAGATCTCTTTCCTGGGTGGTAATTCCTAAGATAGAACCTAACATTGTGTAACTACAGCAAGGGTTAATGTTCCCTATATGCATAACTT